>NC_056727.1:579192030-579219530 GCF_019279795.1 Protopterus annectens | reverse complement strand
GTCAGGTTCCTAAAACAGATTTCTCTGAGACTAGATTACAGAATGACATCATACATATCTGGTCATCTGACTTCTGGTTCTCGTGCTTCCCCCATTGCTAGAAACTGAACCAGAATTTAGCACATATGTTTTACCATACACACAGATAAAGCTTTGGTGAGATGTGTTATAGCATCTGGAAGCTATAAAACCATAAACCACTTCCAATCTTCCTACAGGAATTAATAAACCATTATCTGGCATAGACATTTAGTCTCTGGTTGCAATTAGAACTGTAAGATATAATCTTTATGGTCTAAACCAGGTAATTTAATTTCAGGATATTTATCTAAAAGTTATCTGGAGCTGAGCTTAACCTCTTCTCTTCAAGTATCCTCTGTTACAACATATACCTTTAATCAGTTACAATATAGTCAGAATGCACTGTAAGTACATGTTTAACACAAGCAGCTTTGCAAATACATTTTTCAACACAAGCATCTGTATAAATCAATTTGATATACAAATGACATATAATGCTTTACAAAGTTCCAGCTAGCTGTGCTGGTATATGTTACACATCAATGCCCTACTTCTCCTGACATAGCTGGCAATACTTCACATTGTCAGAATGCTTTTTGGTACTATGAAGAGACTTCTGCATGGTGTCCAGCTTTCTGAAGTGCATTGACCAGCACAACAACATTACCAATAACACCATTTATTTTGCTTATCTTGCCATCTGGCTCAACCAGTCTTTATATATTCAGAAATATAGATCTAAAATCAACTACCTGATTTTCTGGGCTCAGAAAATATGTCATTTTCTTTCTTCACTAACAAGGGTAGCCATTGGGAAATGTGTCCTGATTACAGAACTTGAATATGGATTACACTTATTTGTTACCTCTTCTAACCTTCTTCTCCATTAAGCAAGCCATTAAGTAAATGATCCAATATAAACAGAATAGGATTCTTTCCCAACCTTGTGTTTTGTAAATGTTGTCTACATATCATCCATTATGTAATTTTTCATATTTTTCTCATTTTATTCACTGTTAAATTGCATGAAAAATGTATATACTTTATTCCCAGATGAGAAGAATATTCACATATTTTGCATACTGTATCTGGAATTTCACTTTTTATAATACAAAAATACATTCCTGTTGTCAGTCATTTTTAGAATTTAGCAGGAAACTATTCTACACAAAGATTTTAAATAAGAAGACAAGCTGTTTATCTTGCTAAACCTGTGCTTATTATTGTGATATGGAAGGGTGATTAATTATATGTATCATGTTTATCTAATTGTATGTATTTTATGCCTTGTCTTATCATACGTACATGCAACCTTTGTATGTGCTTTTTTTACATTGCCTGTTTGACTGTATGTGGAGCTTTTCTCCCCAGGCCTCCAATGATAATGGGTTTCACCCAGTCAGACGTTTACCAGTAAACAGATGTGAAATAAATAAATAAATAAATAAATACACATATATCTTGCTCAATGAGCCCAGGTCATAGCCGAAAAGGGCCAAGTAACCAGCCCAACTACCTGGTCAATGAATATAAATAAATAAATAAAATAAAGAAAACACATCAATGGCCAAATTTAATAAACCCTACATGGTCTGCTTCTACTGTGTACATAAGTAAGACCAGTAACCACTCTTTTATTAAAACGACAAACAAGTAACATGAAGTGCTTTTCATTTAGTAAAATGTCTAAACTTCCTCAGATTTAATAAATAATAAAAGAATAGTCACTGGTCTTCCCTGTGGACTTTCTTCATTCTTTAAGGTTTAGTTGTATTCCAGTTCTTAGTCTACTGTGTACATGTCATGGCATGACGCCCGCACAGTAACACAGAATTTTAGATTCAGTAAGCACAGTGTCTAGATGCCAAACATGGTAAATACAATGGCATGCTAATTACAGCATAAGCAGGTGAATTCCATGCTAATCAACCAATCCAACATGGTATAACCATTCAACAATTTAAAAAGCAACTTGGTTAGACTCAGTGCTGGTTTTCCCTGCAAATTCCAAAACCTTTTGGAATACAGCCATGAAAAGGAGTCTACATGAAAAGAACGTTAGGGGCTGCTGCTGCTTTAATTCATTTGTATGTGCAACAGGTTGAAGCCTATGCTGTTGCTGCTGCCAATAGACCTAGACCAAGAAAGAGAAGAGTTTTTAGACCCTTAACTTTTCACAACCTACATTATATGGAAATTGTAGAGTGCTACAGGGTGGATAGGGTCACACTACAGGAACTCTGTAACCTCTGTCATCCTCAACTCAGAGCCAGGGCCAACCGAAGGGAACCATCTCAGTGGAGACAAAGGTGTGTGTATCATTTAGAATGTTAGCTGCAGGCATCTTTCAGAGGCCAACAGGGGCATGCTGAGTGTGTTACATGCATCAGCATACAGATTCCGCCATCAGTTCCTGAATGCTATGCTACAACATGCCAGTGACCACATTTATTTTCCCTGTACTCTTGAGGAGATGACTAGAAGTATGCAGGAGTTCTACCATGTAGCAGACTACTTGGCAGTACTGGGTGCCATAGATTGCACACATATAGAAATTAAGGCATGAGTGGAGAAACAGGGTAGGTTCTACATAAACAGAAAGGGAACTTAAGATAATAGAGCCGTATAATTGTATTAATGCATTATATATCACATATGATGGTACTAATCTTATCTCTTTTTACTCTTATGCCAATCCTTATCTATTTTTTATTTTCTTTATTTTTATTTTATTTATAAAAATAAACCTTTTGTTATTTTTTTTATTTATTTTTAATATGACTTGTCAAAATGTGTCCATGTCATCCATGTCTACCACATCACTAAATGTTACAGACAACAGCAGTGTAGTCCAGCTCCAGTAGATCAGCCTGACCCCACTCCACCAGCTCCATCATCAATGCCCAGCACATCTGGGAGCCAACCTGGCAGCACAGCTTCTGCTGCCAATGCACTACCTGCACCCTCAGTCAGTCCAGTCCAGAAGGCTGGTCCACTGGTACCCTTCAGAAGCAGTGGCAGAGGTGATGATTCAACACCCACAGTGAGTTGTCAGAGATGGTGCATGGGGTCATGTGGCACACCATTGCTGCACACTTACTTAGATGGAGAAGCTGCCCTCCCTCATGTTACATAATAGGATGAGGAGATATCACGCACTCCAGCTACCAGCAGAGTAAGGTGACAGTGATGACAGTCCAGTGGGTGAGAACTCAATTCTCACCGTCTCCAAGACTGACAATCATGGGCCCAGTTTGTCCCCACCCTCACCTCAGTCATGGTGTCCCCCAACCTTTTGTGTCCATCACCATCCCAGCCTCTTGCCTTGTTTGTCTTATCTGTCTGCAATTGCTTTCTTGCCTACCCATCTTACTTGACCCAGACATACCTATGCCCCTTTACCAACATTCCTCTCTCTCTCTCTCTCTCTCTCTCTCTCTCTCTCTCTCTCTCTCTCAAATAAAAAATAAATGGGCACCTGCCCCACAAAAAAATCATCCATACATAGCTCTTCATTTTGTGCACATCTTGATGCACTTAATTCAGTCCAGTTGGGTACACAACATGATTGCATTGTAGTCACCCCTTTTTGTGGTGGCAAATTCACTTAATATTCTGCACATATTTTCACTTTACACTGTTAAAGAAATGGATAGCTATGTTTTTTTTTTCCTACATTCCTCCTGCACATTCCTATACTGATTTCCCTTTGTTCTTCCTTCTGCTTGCTCCCCATTTCACCACTTTTCTATCTACTCCAATTTTCACCATTTTAGTCTGGTAAAAAAATAAAATCACACACACCACACTCATAAGTTTCTGCAAAAGCAATGGATCCCTTCATTTTTTGGTTTCCATGTTTGTGCTGAGGTGCGCATCTCTCACCAACACACAGCAACGGGAAGCGGAGGGAAACTGCTGCAGTTACCTCTGCTCAATGCCGCTTAACTCTGCTGCACTATACCAACACACAGCAACACATATACTATAAAGAATGAGTGTCATTGCATTATCAATGTTTAATTAAAAGTATTTAAAAGTATTATATACACCTGGATTCAAATCCAGTGCCATCTGGGCCCAAAACGAATGCATCAATGCATTAACTCATGCTGCCACAGAGTCAGTTAAGCAGCAGTTGTGTTTCATAGACTCAGTATTAAGTGTCAGACTTTAGCAATGCAGCTCACATCTGCACACTGCTTAGCTAAGTACAAACATGCATCTCACATGCGTATACCCTTTGCCAATCATCGCACAAACCCGCTGCCCTCTGAGCTATAGAAAAGTAAATATTATTATACATTACTGCTGTTTCCTGTCCATTTCCTGTCTATGTCATGAAATTACTTGTGGAAACATAACAAACTGAAGGCTCTATCTAACAATATGTCACATATTTACAACACAGCCATGTGTTAGCACCCCCCAAGCATTGCAACCCTGCTGTCTCAGTACTTTTTCCATACATATATCAGCTGCATCACAAAAAGTAATATCAAATGTGTGATATAAAATGCACATCAGTCTGGTAACATGCAAAACTACAACTATTGACCAATAACTGCAAAACACCTTATCTGCAAGGCTAGAGATAGAATCTTCATGGACCTTATCTACAGGGACAATAGGTGATCTTCAACACACTTGAGCTGACACATTTTATTTTTGTCAAGGGAAGATCTTGTTTATTAAACCTTGTGGACTTCTTTGATACTGATCCCAAAGACTTGAATGAAGGATAACAGGGCATGTCACCTTTGTTGAGTTATCCAAAGCCTTTGAACTATCCCCCATTCATGTCTCATAATGAAGAGCTCCCATCAGGGATTTAAGCCATACAGTACTAGATGAATAGCCAACTAGCTCTCTGACAGAACATACACACTCAAAGTTCAGGACTGCACCTCCACCACTACACACTTACCAGTGGAATACCACAGGGATCTGTACTGAACCCTCAACTGTTTGGAAACTACTTCCCTGACATGCAGGCAATGGTAGATGTCCTGTGGTTTATCAAGTCTGCAGATGACTGTTCACTGGACACAGTAATATAGAGTCTCCCAGTGATGGTAACATAGTACAGAAGGAGCTGACACAGACAAATAATTGGTTCCAAACCCACGGACTGAACCTGAAAGCAAGCAATGCCTCATTGTCCCTTTGACAAAGAAGTCCCCCTGTTACTTATGATATACATAGCACCCCTCTAAGCTCAAACACAGTGTTGTGAGACTTAGGAACACATGCTGATAGCAATCTACACTTTCATCACTATGTGACCATAGCAGTGAGATACATTCTGCATTGTGCACCTAATACATATGGACATCACATCCAAGGATAGGGAGGTCATAGCAGTGCTGTACTCTACCCTTATCAGACCACTAATTGAGCACAATGCTCCCTTCAGTCTGTACCTCACCAGACACCTGCATCAATTGGAGAAACACAGAAGTTTGTTACTGGAGGTATCCAGGGCCTCTAAACATGAAATACATGGAAAGACTGAAAGACTTGTCACTGTTCTTAGTATCAAGCAGGCTGCTGTAAGGTGACCTATGCCTTGCCTACAGAGCAGTCTCAGACCTCGCCCTAATGGAAATGCTGAACATCTGCAAATCAAATGGGTCAAGAATAACTTCCTCCAGGGTTTTCAACCTAGTCTGTGACATAAACAGAACATGCTGGGGAGACAGACATATCCCCCACCAATTGACACTCCTCTGTAAAGGCTTCCACTATGTGTGAAGCAGTGCTCCTCGATAACCTGTTCAAGCATAACCTTGATGGCTGGTTAGGTGATTGTAAAGTCACCTCTGGGGTGGCACCTATGTCCCTCATGGACAGAGCTAGTTGGCACTGTTCACAAAATCACTCTGCTAACAATGACCTTCTAAATATGCTGAATAAGGGTACTTGTGTTTTTTACATAGCTAGGCTTATAAACATCCTAGGGTCATTAGGCTAATAGCCTCCTATCAACCTGTGAAGCTATGAACCTATTCAGGCCTTCCAGCATCTTGAATCTCACGTGGCCTGCTGCCATCTACTATAAGTTGACCTGCACTCTTGTAAAAGTCAGATGTCTGTCATGGCTGTTACATAAGTTACTGTGCTTTGTAGTCCATGTACTTAGATAGTTAAGGGGTTTGTTCACACTGCAGTCAAGTATGTGTGTGTGTGTGTGTGTGTGTGGGTGTGTGTGTGTGTGTGTGTGTGTGTGTGTGTGTGTGTGTGTGTGTGTGTGTTTGTGTGTGTCAAGACAGAAGAGCAGAAGTGTGCATCTTACAGTTACTGTTCCAGTGCTGTGGACTAACAGTATTTTGATACTTGCACATGCCTATACATCCATTTCATGCAGACCTCACAACATCTTGTCTCCCACATGCTATTGCTCTTGGGTAAAATATTGTGATTTGTAGTCTATGTACTTTTGTAGGGGTTCTATTCTCACTGAAGTCAACTGTGTGTGTGTGTGTGTGTGTGTGTGTGTGTGTGTGTGTGTGTGTGTGTGTGTGTGTGTGTGTGTATGTTGTGTCTGAACAGAAGAGCAGTAGTGTGTATCCTACAGTTACTGCTCCAATATGATGGATTGACAATATTTTGATACTTATAGATGCCTACACATCCATTTCTTTCAAGCCTCCCAACATCTTCTCTCCCACATTGCCTGCTGATGTCATCTACTATAAGTTAACCTACACTCTTGTAAAAGTCAAACTTGTCTTATGACGCTTGCATAAAGTACTGTGTTCTGTAGTCTGTGTACTTAGGTAGGGGTTCTACTTTCACTGCTGTCTACTTTGTATGTATTTGTGTGATTTTGCTTGACATTACAGAGAGCATTTTACATCAGCATGTGGGACACTGTTATTACCATATTCTCCTCAACAGACACTGCTGATGTCATCAGCTATAAAGTATTGTCTGAGACACTCCAAGTCAGATTTGAGTGGTGGTGCTTGTGTAAAGTGCTGTGTTCTGTCAACTGTGTACTTAGGTATGGGCTCTATTTTCACTGCAGTCAACTGTGTATGTGCACATGGCTCTTACCTGAGAGAGCATTTTACACCAGCATGTGGGTCAATGTTATTACCATAGTCTCCTCAATAGACACTGCTGATGTCATCAGCTATAAAGTGTTGTCTGAAACACTACAAGTCAGATTTGTGCTGTGGCAGTTGTGTAAATTACTGTGTTCTGTAGCCTGTGTACTTAGATAGGTAGAGGTTCTATTATCACTGTAGTCAAATGTGTGTGTGTGTGTATGTGTGTGTGTGTGTGTGTGTGTGTGTGTGTGTGTGTGTGTGTGTATACTCTTGCTTGACATTACAGAGAACATTTTATGCCAACATGTAGGACACTTATTAGCATTCTCCTCAGCAGACACTGCTGATGCCATCACCTACATCAGATTTGTGGATATGCAGGCATCCAACCATAGCAGGGTTATAGACTGGCCTAGTGGCCAGGCAGATGTTATCTCATCCTATGCAGAGACTGACCTAGTAGCCAGGCAAATGACATCTCATCCCATGCAAAACACACTTCAATAATATTCCTTCTAATCTATCCAAATACATCATGGCATGGTTTGTAGGCCCTGTATTTGTTGATGAGAAAGCCCTGTGGTTTCTCCAGCTGCTGTGTATGTTTGGTGAGGTACATGCAGAAGAGGGCATTATACCCTATTAGTGTTCTGATGAGGTTTGAGTACAGTGCTGTTGTACAATCCTAAGATCTGAATATGATGCCGTGACTTATGATGTGCACAACATAGGCTTTTAATACCAGTGTGTGGAAGTTCAGATTGTTATCTACATATGTTCCCAGTGCTTGCATCACTGGTTTCAGCAAAGCATGACTGTTGTCAATACTATGATTAGCATTGAATTCCACTTTAGAGATGGGCAATGTAAAAAAGACCTTTCTGGATTTATTTGAAGATTGTGTGCCTTTGTCACCAATCATGTGTTTGTGTTACATCCTCCTGTACTATGTTTTCATCATTGATGGACTCAATAATTGCACACAATATACAAGAATCAGCAAACCTGGTAAGCCAACGGCCATATACTTTAGCCTGCACTGTCAAGAAATAGAGACCAAACAGTGAAGGGTCAAGCACAGATCCCTGGTGTTTGCCAGTGGTGACAACTGCACTAGTACAGGTTTATTCACCAACCTTCACAGTATGTGTTCTGTCGGTGAGCCAGTTGGTTACTCATCTAGTGACATAAGGATTACCCATCTGGGGGGGGGTTCTCAATGATATCTCCATAGGGTATTGTGTCAAAACCCTAGGCCAGATCATGATAGGCAGTATGCACTCTCTTACCTTCATCCAGGCCTATCACATGCAATGACTGGGCTGTGGCAACATCACAGATCACCTATGATGTGACGCAGGACATACACCTTCCAGATATGGTTGAATATGTTCTTCAACACATGGGCTATGTTCTCATAAAAAAGGGTGTCCCTCAACATGCATCCATCTGAGTTGGGAGACAGCACCTGATGTATGCATGCATAGAGAAATCCTGGCTCTCCTCAACTGTAAGGTAGACCAACTTGTCATCATGGACCTCTTCTAAATGGACACTAGTAATATTCCATCTGATATTTGTCCTCAAAGAGGTTGAGAGCATGCATGATGACAACATCATCTTCTGGTACTTGATCAGGTCAAGTAATATGACACAAATCTACACTGAGGTATTCAATCATCACTATCATATGTGGCCATAAAAAGCTAAATCACCAAGTGGCTAGACCAGTGTATCACATACGTAGCATCTCACTATGTTGAAATGTATGAAGTGACCTTTATCTCAGGTCCAGTGATCAGGTCCATATATCAGTGCTGTCTGCTAAGCCCTTTCCTGCCCTTTATTTAAGTGATGGACATCACAGATGGCATACACATCCTGTGTCCAAGACTCTGCCTGAAGGCCTACAGATTGTGGGCAATCATTGGCTCCAGCTGTGATATCAGTATAATACAGACAGTATCAAAACATACAAAACATTGCTACCACAGTCATGACAACATCTGCAATGACAAGAAAACATGGAGGATTTGTTAAGTCAGGAAAACAAACATGCAAACCAACTATATTGTGGACATCACACCCTGTAATCAAACCAATAGTTATGTGACCTGTGTACTGGGGTAGATGATCAGTGGAACATCAAACAGCATGTGATCGCAGTGCTGACTATTCCTTGAATGCAACAGAAGTACTGGGTATGTGAAGGACATCCACATCAGAGACTATAATACCTTCATAGTTCCTAGTTTTCATCACACCAATAACTGAGTACAATGTACCCTTCTTCATGTACCTCCCTGTACATCTTCCAGTGATATGCAATTGAAGTGTACCACCTTTGTCACAATGAGCTGCCACATAGCTTATTGACCTTACCTAGGTATTCTTTTTGTGAAATATAGATGATTGCCTGATGGTGAGGAACACCAATCAAGTAGTTACACCAGATGCATATGTGCTACCTGGTCTGCTGATGCACACACTAAATACATGGGGGTTTGACAGCATTAATGGCATGTATATCATTCTCAATGGTGTGGATTGTGCCATATATATAAATACCATGCACACCAGTCAACTAGCCTATATTGCTCATAATGTCGCATACATGTGTAGCAATGTTCCTCTTAACACCTCCAGCAGATGTTACGGTACCAGGACAGTTACGTGGTTACCCTCATAAAGTATGGATGTATTATAATAGTTGTTCAAGTGTATTTGTGCAGACTCATTCATATCACTCTAAATCACATATGCTATGACAGAGGTGTGATTTTACTGCTGGTATTATTCTGATACTGTCCAATGATTGTGCTTGGTTCTTTTAATGTTTTCCATGTGCCTTCACCTATGCCCCATTTGCTGGAGATCTCTGCTAAGATTACACTCATATTCAGATATATCAGTTTGCACAGCTTCACATTATGCATCCTTCCCCAATTGTATGTCAGTTCCCTGATAAATGTCCTCTGCATTAGTCCTGTAAGAATGATTCTCTCACCCAGACATCCTCCTCATTACGTCACCTTGTGTGACAGTCACATAAAACACATATTCACTGTACAGTCCTTACTACACCATATAGATATGTGATTCGTATTGCCCCTACAAACATCTGCCATTGACATGCCCTCATCTGCTGTACAATAGGTTGTTTCATCTATCCTCTTTCCATGTGTTCATTCCTACAATCCATCTGTGTGTCCATTTTCAATACACACACTTCCCTTGAGTGTTCATTTTACATGGCAGTCCATGTAGCATTACAGATTATTTAACACAGCTTCAGTACAAAATGCCTGGAATGGAATATCACAATACTCTGCACTGTAGATACACTGTCTTGTACTGTGTTTGGACCATATACTTCACATTCATAACTCTCAACTGTCCAGATATTCCCAGGATGTCCAGATGTCTTCTTATCAATTTTGTGGCTTTCTGCCATATCACTGGGATGATCTCAAGACTATGTAAATCAATATTACATACATTGCAGTTCATACCTCTCAACTGTCCTGAATTTTGCAGAATGTACAGTTTTTGTCTCAAATTATTATTTTTTCCTCATAAAATGTTGGCATTCTGGCAAATCATTGGCATGTCATTATGGATTGAAGTCAGAAAACAATGACAGGCATTGGAATTTCAAACTTCGTGTTCTTTAGAAAATTCATGTTATTGTAGAACCTATTATTCTATCAACTTCCTAAGTTTGTAAGGGCAATATTAAAATCTTCCCCTATTCTTGCCCCCCCCCCCCCATTATCTATGGCTTTGCCCAGATTTCTTGCTCTCAGATGTAGAGATGTGTGTTTGGGTTTCATTCTACCACATTTTTATGACACATGTATGTCAGATATGTCCCTTTTTCTGGTTAATTGTCCCTACATTATATTGGCCTTTATGCAGATGTTTTGAACTAAGGGATTAAGAGCTATCTGTGAAGACCTGGTGATCATTGTGGCATTCTGTGCAAAACCAAGGACCATAAGTGCTCTGCTTTAAACAGGATTGTTATCTGTGTTTGTCTTTCACAGTTTCATGGCCAGCAACACTATTACCAGCCATAAAACCTTGCTTAGATCTGGTGTGTGGCATCACTCACCGCTCACCACCACACACATATGCAAACTCCATGTAGGCTTCGCTTGGAGCTTAGATGGAGTTTATTGATTCCCAAGACAAAACTATAGACTTTAGCAAGATTCAATAAAGCCTACATGGTCCAATTACACCATGTGCATGTCACAGCATGGTGTGCCCACTGTAGCACACTGTTTTAGATTCAGTAAGCAGCTCTACACAGTGTATAGAGCCACTCAAACCAGTTAAACACTGTGGTATGCTAATTACAACATAAGCAGCTGAATTGTATGCTAATGAACCAATCCACGATGGAGGAACTATTCAACAAGCTATAAAGCAAATGTGTAAACTCAGTGCTAGTTTTCCCAGAAAATTCCAAAATCTATTGGAATATAGCCGCATAAAGGAGTCTACACAGAAACAATGTTAGGGGTTGCTGTAACATTATTTCATGTGTATGTGCAACAGGCTGAAGTCTATGCCACTGCTGCTGCTAATAGACCATGGTCAAGAAGGAGAAGAGTTTTCAGACCCCATTTAACTTATCATAATCTATGTGACATGGAAATTGTAGAGTGCTGCAGTGTGGATACAGACATACTACAGGAACTTTGCAACCTTTCTCATCTTCAACTCAGAACCAGGCAAACAGAGGGAAACCCATACCAGTGGAGATAAAAGTATGTGCAGCACTTAGAATTTTAACTGCAGGAACCATTCAGAAACCAACAGGGGGCATGCTGGGGGTGTCACAGGGATCTATATTATTAGTTTTAATGCACAATTGTCCAAACGCCGAAATATCGAACTGGGGAAGTTCAAAATGTCAAATAGCGAAGCCACAAAACACCAAATTATTTCCCTGGGAAACCATTTGGTGGGCCATTTCCGCAACTTTGCTATTTTCTCCACTGTGGTGTGATCTCGGAGTTGGTATATTTAAGTAGGGGTGGTGTGGGGGCACAACCCCCCACATTGGGGGTTCACCCCCCACATTAAGAACACTCTGAAGTGTACATGTGTTTTTTTGGTTTTGTACCAGAACAGCAATTTTCTTCCCTGAGAAAAAAATTGCTGTTGTACCGGAACAGCGATTTTTTTCCCTGAGAAAAAAATCGCTGTTCTGAGTGTTTGAAGTTATTGCATTTCGAACTTCCGGGTTCGACATTTACATAGTCGAACTTATGACAGTTCGACTATGTGATATAGACCCATGTCACAGGCATTGGTACCCAGGATCCTCCATCAATTTTTGAATGCCATGCTCTAACATGCCAATGACCACATATATTTTCCCCATTTTTCTGATGACAGAGCCACAAATGTGCAGGAGTTCTACTGTGTAGCACACCACCCTGAAGTACTAGGTGCCATAGATTGCACACATATAGAAATTAAGGCACCACCTGGGGAACAGGGAAGGCTCTGCATAAATAGAAAGGGCTTCCACTCTATTGACTGCCAAGTCATGTGTAATGCTAAGGGAATCATCTTGAACATATGTGCTGGCAACCCAGGCAATTACCATGAGTCACATATCTGGCATACCTCCCAACTGTATAAGATGTTCACTAGGGGGGGATATCCCACAGGGTCATTTACTGGGGGATTCAGGTTATGAACTGGAACCATGGCTGATGATGTCCATCAGAAATCCACACACACACGCTGAACAATGCCATAATGAGGCAAACGCTCAAACCAGAAATATCGTAGAGCTTATATTTGGCCTGTTGAAGTAACAGTTGTGGTGCCTAGATACATCTGGGGGAGCCCTGCAGTACAATCCATTTACATATACTGAAATATTCACTGTATGTGCTATGCTACACAACATCATCCTAGGAAAACAGCTTCAGCAGGATCAACAAGGGGAAGGGTTACCACAGCCATACACAGGTGAGGAGTCAACGGGGGGAATTAGCACTGCTGTGGGTGTAGCAGATGTAAACATGGTCATTATGCCCTCTCACTGGCTAAGAGACACAGCATAGCACACTTACTCACCACCTAAGGGGCTAAAACCTTCCTCCTATGACCATACATATGGTAACATTGATGCCAGGCAATGCTCACAACCTTTACCTACCCATGTAATGTCTGTGTCCTCCTAGCATCAGACAGCATCAGCCCTGAGCTAAAACTGCTACAACTGCTGGATTTACAAGGTAAGTGTTGAACCTGGAGTGTAATGTTTAATAATCCAAATGAATGGCATATCCTTGCATGTTGTTACTTGGTAATGTAAGCAATTAAAAGGTGGGTGATTAGTACAGAAATTACTTTTTTGTCATGTGGCAGCAGAGACTTATGTGACTTGTTTTTGTTCATTATCAAGTAGCAAGCCTCTGGCATCAAAAATACACACAGTCATACCTCTCATAAGTACTGATGGGTCACAAAATGTCCTCAGTTTAGCACCATACTTTTGGACTGCAAAATCATTAAAGAGGTAAGTTAGAAAGTAATGAGACACATTTCAGTTTCAGACTTCACAACCCTCACAAGATCATTAACAATACTGATGCAAAAAATGTTTGGTTCTATCAATTGTTTAACTTTCTAAGACCAATATAAGTCAACAGTAAAATTACCAAATCAATAACACAAACGCAGATTTTCTAAGCACTAAGTCAGCTATGTGCCCTGAGCATCAAACACAAATGTTATATATCCCTGAATCTAAAAGATAGAAAACAGGGATATGGCACAGTTACTATTTGCACAGGGTTTTGTGTGCGTATGGAGGGGGCAGGAAGCTTGGGCTGACAAAAAAAATGTTGGCGAGTGTGTGTGAGTAATAAAGCGAAGCAAGTAGACATTTGGATAAATTAACAAATGGTCACTGAGACAAAATGAGCTTTAAGCTGCATGGCTGAACCATGTAACTGTTGTGTGTGTGTGTGTCTGTATGGGTCCTCCAGGTGAAATTGGTGTGCGAGTGTCTACATGAACACAGCCAAGCTCCATGCTAGCTCTACATTTTGGTATGTCGGACAGGTGTGAGCAAGCTACAGGTGGCAGTTCATCATTGTCATACCCACCCACAAGAACTGGCTCTGCAGACTTTGCACTGGCACTGCCACACCCATGGTCAGACACACTGATGCTACCTAAATATGACAGATGTCTGCTGGACAACCTTCCCTCACAAGGGCTCCCAGTAGGATGAGCCCATGGCCTGCCATGTACTGGTATGGACACCTCAACCACTGATGGAGCAGTGGAAGTAGTGCCACTATGGGAGTGTGATCGAGCATGGCCATGTCAGCTAACAGCAGAGGATGTGGCTGATGTTCACCCACAAGGAAGCTGTCCTCCTCTCAGCAGACATTCCATCACAGACACTGTCCATTTCAGTGTGTCATTCATCCAATCTATTGAATCAGCAACATGGCAGAGACAGTCACACAAGTCAGCCCATGCCACATCTACAACTCTAAGTATTTCTCTTGAGGACCTATGGGAATGTGCCTGTGCCTCTGTGATGGCCCTAAACATACACTGAGTGGCATGGGAAGACACACCTGGATCAGGTTGAAGATGGACAACAGGCCTCCTCTGAGCACTCCAGTAACCCTCCTGCATGGCACCTTGACCACAGATTGGCTATGGTCAGTGTCAACAGACACTGAAGTCACAGTAACCACACTTCTCTGATTGAGTGTCTCAACCTCCATCTGTCCAATATCTGATTGCTAAGCTGGAATGGGTTGGAGTAGGCCTACAGGCTGTGTACAATGGAATTACAGAGGATGGCTAAATTTCAATCTCACTGTCAGATTCAACCTCTGCACCCCCTGACTTTGTCTCTGTTTGGCCACCATCATCATCAGAGTCTGCCAATACTCTGACATCAGGTGGTAAGAGTCCTACACTTCCATCACCAGAATCACATGTGATAATAAGCAACAAACGCAGGAAATAAATTAATAGCTATACTACTATAGTCAAATGTATGCTAACAAACTGAATGTGATGCAACTACTACAGACAGTACAGCAATACACACAACGGTCCTGACACCCACATCACATATATGGATAAAAGGCATCTATATCACATTATCGAAAGTTTACTTAATCGAATCAATAAAGGTCGATCTTTATTGAATAATTAAGTAAAACATCGAATAACGTAAAAAAAAAGTAAAAAAAAACTAAATGGCATAGGCAGGAGGGCAAGCCTCCCCTGCACCCCCATGCCCCCCTACTTAAATATACGAACTCTGAGACTGCACTACATTGAGGTAAATGGAAATCTCCCCTTACGGAGATTTCCATTTACTTGCATACTTGCATGATGTTCTTCACTTTCGATATTGTTGTGCCGACAATATCAGACTCGATATTGTCAGCTTACGACAACGTGAAGTAGACCCAATAAAAGTTATATATTTCTTTGACCTGCTCATCACTACTGACAAAATAGATATTTGGCTTACCACATGCAGCTGATGCTATGTTTCCCATGGACAATGGTCCTGGAAGAGGTTAAGTGAAAGCTAAGGACAATATCATCACAATTAACAGTAACACAGGGAATAAAACCTTTTGCCCTTTATATGTCCATTTGCTATACTTTCAACAAGAACTTGTAGGACAAGTCTAACCTAAGCCCATGTGTAATCAATCAGAACATGTTGTTAACTGTATTAATCTACAATCCCCCCAATCAATTTATTGTTAAACAGAACTAATATATTACTGTAAATATTTTACTATACAAGAGTATTTAACAATTGAGATACATAAGCTTACATGGAAGCTCTTCCTGGGACATACTTGCTGTTTCTGAAACAGTAGTACTTTCCTGGGAGCTGTCTGGATCCCTGACACTGGACAGGAACTCCTCATTTGCTGTTAGTGGTGGCTCTGTAGCAGACACCCCCCAGTACCCATCCAATCATGGGTCACAGCAGCTGCTCTCCTCCATGCAGATGAGATCATGTCAGTGGCCCTATAGTGCATCTGATGGCATGTCCTGCTGTGGCTGCCTACTGCATTCAAATCAGCAACTATCTGCTACCAAATTTGCATTATGCCTGACCCTACCTAAATATCCCTACTCAGGCAAAAAGGCTTCTTGCCACCTAAAAGCTTCCATAATGACCTTATGATCAGGGTCACATAAATGGAGTTTTCAGGGATTGAGATGCCTGGGTTCCATAGTACTAGGTGACCTAAAACACAACAGAAAGATAATACACGTGTCACATAACTAAAAAAACTTTTGTTTCCAGATAAAAGAGAAAAGGCAACATTTCACTATTACCCACTGAAGAAACATAAAACAGTCAAGATATCTGAAATATGAAAAACAGGACTTGGTAGTTGTAACATATTACATTCACACACAAAGCAAGGCTGGATGTAAAACAAGGAGAGTAGCAATAGCAACATATCCTTGTTTGTGCCAAAACAGAAATGTAGCTTTGCTCCCCTACCCCCAAAAGAACAAGCAACCGACACATTGTGCTAACAAACCATCAGTGAAATGCTAAAAGTGCTATCAAATGATCTGTCTCTGAAACATGTCTACATATTTAACATACAGCATTCCATTTTAAACTATTGCCAGTCATGTATACCTGTGAAATTCCCTGACAAAACATGTGCATGCCATCAGTACACTTTGAAGTAATGCATACAGATAAAAGTAGCATTTGCTAATTAATGTATTATATAATATTAAACAGATTTTTCTTAATGACATTTCAGCATATGCAGTACATAGCTGAAAAATGCACGCATACCTTCTCAAGGTCAGTAGTCTTCTGTGCAGGTACATTCCAAAGTCATAGCCTCTTTTGTGCTCTCCACAAAAACAAGTCTCTTCAACTTCAGGATCTCTAGCTACACTGTTGCCTTTTTATGGTGTTGAGTCAGGGCTGTAAGCATGATAAAGATTCAAATGAGGTGTGAACTCATTAGAATTACTGAATCCCAAATACTTAGATCTGTGGATCAGATGTAAACATAGTACAGGCACTCCATTAGTGTTGTTTGTTAATGGATTGCAAATGTGAATGATTACTGGTAGGGAGAAATAAAACACAACAGCAGTGCAGCCTGCCCTACCTCCAGTGGGTGTCAGGTTAGACTTACAAAGTATGCAAGTAATTTTATCAAGTTTGGAAATATAAGTAAGCAACACACAGTTCACAGGTTTTGATCATTAACATCCAGTCTCCCCTTCATTTGTTGACAGCTGTTTATTATTGCCATTTAATAGCATCTCATATTTCAAGGACAATGATATAGAATGCCTTACAGACTGTATGTCTCAGATTACTGATCAGACAAGAATGAGAAATAAACAAAGAGAGGTAAGACAAGCACTGCATTTTTGCAAGCAGTAGTCATAAATGGTTTTATGGTCACTCAGTGCACCCCAACCACAATTAATATATGTTCAAATAACTGTCAAATGGTTTGCTAGTACTGTGGATGATGTTGCAGTTCATTGTATGCAGAATGATTTTGGTTCCCTGTTGCAAAGCTGTTTGCATGGCTAAGAGGGATAAGGCACCCTTACTGTGTTCTGAAGGTTCATTGGAGTGAAAGTTTAAATCAAGACTTATCTAAAAATGTTTCATATGTACTAATAAACATTGTGTAGAGTTTATTTCATAGATTGCTTTTCTTCAGTTCAACTACATTTCCATTATTTTTTTAATTTTTCTTATGTAAGTGTTTACGTGGTGAGTGGCTTAGTGGAAACATGGGAAGTAGAGAAAATGAATGTCAAGTTTGGCTTTGCCTACCGTGTTTGCATGACATTTAATAGTATGCAAACCCAGACTAGTGGCTCACACAGGAAGTAGACAGAACACTGACAGACAGTGTGTCTGCAAAAGTGTAAAGGTCAAAAAGGATACATTGCTGCAATTTTTGCTTTCCATCTTGTAACGTCACTAAGCGACAATGTACTGCAGTTAGCAAGATTCCCCAACACCTGCAGCCATCGAACACCTACAGCCATCGAACACCTACACAGAGGACACAGACAGTCAATAACTGAAAATGGATAAATTCAATTAATTCTGTTGGGCACTGTGCAAACTTGCTAAGTGGTGTTGCATGGCAGTTAACACAGATAATGTAAGAATAAATAGGAAATTATGGAACTGTCATGTAACTAGTCCTGTGGCAGCAGATGTAAGTGCAGAGTTGGAATACATATGGTCCTTTGTTCTAGTACAGAGTAGGGTATGCAGCCTATTTTTACTGTTGTGACAGTGCAGTTTACAGCAATGAACTGAAACTTATACAAGTGTTATTTCAACAGTTTTGTGGCAACAGGTGTAAGTGTAGTGCTGCCATGCATATGGTCCTGGCTTCTACTACAAGATATTCCACAATAACTGTTCTTCCATTTACCATTATATTCACTCCCACTTATGACACTTTAGATAGTGGAGGTGATATGAATTGCATGTATGAGGGATAAGACACCATTATTGTGTTTCCAGATGTACGACTGAGGTATACTGTCTACTAAACTTCTGTAAGTATAGTTCTGCTATCTGGACATGGATGGTCTTCACAATTAAATAAGGCATGTACACAACCTGATCTATCTACAAGAAGCTTGTCATGTCACACCCATACATGTGTAAGACCTCAAACTGTCACCTGACTTTATGAATGATTCCTGACTATGCATGAGCAGCACTTGCTTTGTGGCAAAGATGGAAAATCACTGCTGTGGAATAAAATGTTTTGACCCTTATGCCTAAATTTGAATCCCACATATTAAAAAAACAATTTTACCAGTGTATAAAGCCAAAAACAAATGTGTCAGGTCATGACATTTATGCCCCGAGCGCATGTCTGAAAACTTAACGCATTTAACAGTTGCCTTTTTTCAATATATATTTCCAAATTACAACAGAAAACACGCCTCAAATAAGGCCAAGTGTCAGATAAACACTGCAATTTAAAAAATTATTTCCACCTACTTGGCACTGCTGCTCTCCACTTAACATCGCACAAACTTGGTCGGCATCGTTTCTCGGGTTTGTGCACTACCAGTAAGTGTGATAACAGGAATTGGCGGGAAATCATTAGTTGCCATAGCTCTAGTTTAGGTGTCAGACATGTCTGGAGTTAGAAATTAAGGTATCCAGCTTAGGGACAGAGGCAGGGTGTTCAGGAGTCCAGGATATTTCTTGAACTCCTGGTAAAGTGCCACAGCCAAAGGCTACTGCAGATCAACTATTCTGGCTCCCAGTACAAGTCTGAGGCTTGGAGTAGTTTGGCTCAGTCTGTATCCAGTGTTACTGGCATCCCACACACTGAAGAACAGTGTAGGCATCATTTTAATGTCCTGCAGAGGCACAAGATGGATACCATCAATCAGTGGTTGACTGAAGTTTAAATTGCTGACATCCCACAGCTGTGTAAGTATGATAATAATAGATTATTTGTAATATACAGAAAGCTAAATATAGGTAACACTGGTATGCATATTGGTCTTCTGTTCTTTTCTGTTCTTTCCACAGCTAATGCTGAAATAGAGTTTAATCACCAGGCTCTTGCTGATCAAATGGAGAGATTGAGGGAAGTAAATGCATGTATGGAGCACAAGAGAAGTATTATTGTAGCTTTAAAAGTTAAATATATAGTTTTGTTCTTTTATTCAGTTGTAGCAAATTGAGCAGGCATATGCTAACTGTAAAAGCAATTATGCATGCATTAGTCTTTACCACAAACCAGCTTTTGGACTCGTGTATAAGAGTGTAGTCAGAGGTTGTGGGTTAAAATACCAACAGTAACAACTATACAATACTACATTTCTTTAATAATATTACATAAAATTAAACTCTGTACAAATGGCATTAATGCCCTGCTGTTAACTTTAATCTGTATAATTGCACCAAGCATATGTGCAATATGTGCACATTTCGAGGATTACTTTCATCAATTTATAATTATAGTGTGTAGTTAGGATATATACTTAAATGCAATACTTCAGATAAAATAGTTGTATAATTGTCAGCAGCCAAAATGAAAAAGTAAATCCTCTGCAATTAACTGCTCAGTTCTAAAATTCAATGGAAAAAAACAACAAAAACCACAGCAGAAACATAACGAGTGGATAAAACAAGCCAAGACTTTAATAGAAAATGATGAGCTCTTTCACAAAACCACTTTTGCTTCTTCAGTTCATCATGATGGTATTAATTTTATCTCTTTGTTTTCTCTCACCCCAAACCTTATCTCTTTTTATCCATTATGTGTCATTCAAATGTCTCCATGTCATCCACCTGTAACAAATCACTAAATGTTTCACAGCACAGTGAGGTAGGGCAGCCCCAATGGATCAGCCTACCCCTGCTACACTGGCTCCAGTAACAATGCCCAGCACTTCTGGAACCCAACACTGCAGTGCTCCCTCTGCTATCTCTGCACTACCTGCACCCTCAGGTAGCACTGCCCTGGCAGCTGGTACTGTGGTACCCTCTGACACCAGTAGCCAAGGTGGATATTTCTTCATGAACCAGGAGATGCAAGGGTTGGTGTGTAGGGTTGTGCACTGCACCATTGGTGTACACCTACACTGGATCAGAGGCTGGTCTCCTTCATGGTACACAGGAGAAAGAGAAAACATCAAGCACTCCAACCACCAGCAGAGGACGGGCACAGTGATGACAGTCTCATGTGTTAGGACTAGATTCTCCCTGTCTCCAAGCAATCATGGTGTCTGCCAACTTTTGTGTTCCTAACCATCCCTGCATTTTGTTTTGTTTGTTTGCAATTGCTTCCTCATCTACCAAACATACCTGACCCAGAAATACCAGCATCCCTTGCCTAGCATTCCTCTCTTACTGAAGAAGAAAAAAAATGGTCATCTGTCCCCAAAAAAAAAAAAAAATGAAAAATAATCCAATACATAGCTCTCCATTTCACACACGTGTCTTCTTGACACACTTGATTTAGTCCAATTGGCTATACAACATGATTATGTTGTTGTCACCCCTCTTTCTAGGGGTAACAGTCCAAATTCAGATAATGCTCTGTACATATTTTCAGTTTACACTGTTGAAGAAATTGATGGCTCTTTCCTACCTACCTCCATCCCCTGCTTGCTCCCCATTTCACCACTTTCCTAGCTACCCCATTTTAACACCTATAATCTGGTAAAAAATAGAATCACACATAACACACAAGTATCAGAAAAGGCAATGGATCCCTTCACTTTTTAGCCTCTATGTTTGCACACAGAGTTTGGCATTGTGCACCAGTTCCAAGTGATGGTGAGCAGTTCTACAATGCTGCAGTTAGCTCTGTGCACTGCTGTTTAACCCTGCTGTGCTACATCAACACAGAGTAACACACGCTGAATATCCTATAAAGAATAATGTCATTGCATTATCACTGTTGTTTTAAAAGCATTACATACACCTGAATTTGAACCCAGTATCATCTGGGCTCAAAAAGAATTGTATCAATGCCTTTACACCTGTTGCCACAGAGTCAGCTAAGCAGCAGGTACATTTCATACACTCAGTAATAACTCTCAGAATTTTACCAATGAGGCTCACGTTTGTACACTGCTTAACTATGTGTAAGCAGGGGAAAGTAATGGAAATGTGTATCTCCCATGTCCGAACACTTTGCCAAGTGTGGCATAAACCTGCTGCTCACAGCTGCAATATGCAAAGTCACTATTAGCATGTATTAGTGTTGTTTAATTTCCATTTACTCTTCATGCCATGAAGCTACATGTGGTAACATAACAAACTGAAGTCTCTATCTAACAATATGTCACATATTTACAATGCATCCATGTGTTGCCTACCCCACCCTGGTCTTTCAGTACTTGTTCACAACTATATCAACTACAATACATAAATTAATAACAAATGTTGTGTGGTATGCAATGCACATCAATCTGGTAACATGCAAAATGAGAACTATCTTCAGAGATGAACATGCCTACACATCCATCAACTGACCCTGGGAACTATTGACCCATAAGCCTAACCACCCTTATCTGCAAGGTTATGGAAATAATCATCACAGACCTTATCCACAGGGATACAGGTGACCTGCAATCTCTTGACCTCACCCACTTTGATTTCATCAAGTATAGGTCTTGCTTATTAAACCTAGTGGACTTCTTTAATAATGTCACCAAAGGCCTGGACAAGGGAAAATCTATACATACCTCCTATCTTCATTTAGCCAAGGTCTTTGACACAGTCCTCATTCAGGTTTCATAGAGAAACTCTCTCACCTTGGGATTACGCCAAACATTACTAGATCAGTAGCCAACTGGCTCATCAACAGAACACACACTGTGAAAGATGGGGAGTCCACCTCCACCAGTACACAAGTTCCCATTGTAGTACCACAAGTATCTGTGTTGGGCCCTCTACTGTTTGGAAACTATGTCTCTGAAGTCCAGGTGAAGGTAGATGGCCTGTGGCTTACCAAGTTTGCAGATGACTGTAAACTGGACAGAATCATATAGAGTCCCCAGTGATGTAAACATACTACAGAAAGGGCTGACACAGAAAAATGACTGGTGCAAAATGCATGGACTGAAACTTAACACAAAAAAATGCCTCATTGTCCCCTTTGCCAAAGAAGTAGCCCCTGCTAATTATGATACAGATAGCACCCCTTTAAGCTCAAACTCAGTGGTGTGAGAGCTGGGAAAATAAGTTGACAGCAATCTAAACTTCAATCACCATGTGTCCATAGTGGTAAGAAAAGCATTCTACATTGTGCACCTCATAAATAAGGACATAGCTCCACTGTGCTTTACCCTTATCAGATCAATAATTAAGTGCAATGGTCCCTTCTGTATGCACCTCGCCAGACACCTTCACCAACTGGAGAGACTACAGAGGTTTCTGACCAAGAGAATCCATGGCCTCCAGAACATGACATACATAGAAAGACTGAAAGCCCTGTCACTGTACTCAGTATCATACAGGTTGCTGAGACGCAAACTGTGCCTTGCCTACAGGGCAGTCCTGGACCTAGCCCTAATAGAAACGCTGGACATCTGCAAATCAAATGGAGCAAGAATAACTTGCTCCAGGGATCTCAACCTAGCTTGTGATATAAACAAAACATGCTGGAAAGACAGATACATCTCCCAGCAGTTGCCACTCCTAGGGAATAGGCTCCCACTCCAGGTGAAGAAGGGCTCCTCAGTGACCTTATTCAAGTGCAATCTTGATAACAGATGGGTGACTGTAAGTTCACCTCAGGAGTGGCACCTATGTCCCTCATGGATAGGGGCAGTGGGTGCTGATCACAAAATCACTCTGCTAACAACAACCATCTAACTATGGTCAATAAGGGTACTTGGGCTTTTATACAGCTAGGCTTGTAAAGGCTGTAAAGCCATTATCCTGGTAATGCTCTATGAAACTATGAAACTATGCAGGCCTCTCAACATCTCTCCACCATCCACTTTTGATGGCATCCACTATAAGTAGTCTTATAAAAATCAGACTTGTGTCGTGGCACTTACATAAGGTACTGAGCTCTGTAGTCTGTGTAGTTAGATAGGTAGGGGGTCCTGTTCTCACTGCAGTCATGTGTGTGTGTGCGTGTGTGTGTGTGTGTGCGTGTGTGTGTGTGTGTGTGTGTGTGTGTGTGTGTGTGTGTGTGTGTGTGTGTGTGTGTGTGTGTGTTTGCATGTGCATGTTGCTTGACATTAGAGAGAGCCTTTTATATCAGTACATGAGAAACTGCTAATACCATATTCTCCTCACCAGACATTGCTGATATCATCACCTATATCTGATTTGTGGATGTGCACTGTACCTACTAGGGCAGGGTCAGAGATTGGCCTGGATGCCAGGCTGAAGTCACCTCATTCTATACGCTACAGATTACAGTGACATGGCTTTCAATCTATCCACATACATCATGGCATGGTTTATAGCCCCTGTGTTTTCTTGGTGAGTAAATGGTCTCTCCATATGCTGCATGTGCCTGGTGAGTTACATGTAAAAGGGAGCACTATATTCTACTCATGTTCTGCTGAGGTTTGAGTACAGTGCTGTTATATAATCATCAGATCTGAATACGATGGCATGACTTATGATGTGCACAACAAAAGCTTTCAATACCACTGTGAACACTTGGTAGTCAAAGTTCAGAGGGCTATCTATGTATGTTCCCAGGTTTTGCATCACTAGGTTTCAGCATAGCGGGAGTGTTGTAAATACTGTAATTAGCAGGGAATTATACTTTGCAGAAGGACAAAATAAAGACACATCTATGCGTTTATTTGTAGAACTTGTGGCCTTGTCACCAATCATTTGTCTGTGTTAGTCCCTCCCATAGTATGTTATCATCATTGGAAGACTAAATGATTGCAACCAATATGCAAGACTCAGCAAATGTGGCATGCCAAAGGATATATACTTTAGCCTAAACTATTGAGAAATAGATTCCAAATAGTAAAGGGACAAGTACAGATCCCTGGGCTATGCCAATGTTGACAGCTCTGCTGGTACAGATTGATTCAACAACTTTCACAGAATATGTTCTTTCAGTGAGCCAACTGGTTGCCCATCAAGTGACATAAGAGTTAACCCACAGCTGGCAGAGTTTCTCAATGATTCCTGCATGGGGATTTGTGTCCAAACCCTAGGCAGATCAAGATAGGCAGTATGCACTGTCTTACCTTCATCCAGGCCTATCACATTGAGTCAATGGGCTGGGATAACATCACAGCTCACCTACAGCATGAGTCAGCACATACATCCTCCTGACACAGTTGAATACATGCTTCAACATGCCCTGTGTACAGACTATGTTCTTGCAGAAGGGTGTACATCAGCATGCATCCATCTGAGTTGGGGGCGGGCAGTGCATAATGCATGTATCCGTCCTAACTCTTCTCATCTGTGAGGTAGACCAACATGTCATCATGGACTTTTTCTAAATGGACACTAGTAATATCCCAGCTGTGTGCAACAGACCTGTGTGAGTTGTTAAAGGTACAGCATGTCTGTTATATCTGTTATATCTCCTAAAAGATGTCATTGAGGGCTTGTATGATGACAACACTATCATCCTTTTGAACTTGACAAGCCAAAGGTATTTGACACAAATCCGCACTGAGGTACACACTCAGCATTGTCAGATGTGGCCATAAACACCTATGTCACCAAGTGGGTAGACCACTGTATCATGTACATGGCATCTAAATATGCTGAAATTTGTGAAGTGACCTATATCTCAGATCCAGTGATCAGGTCCGTATATCAGAGCTGCCTGCTAGGCCCTTTCTTATCTATTACGTAAATCACAGACATCACAAATGACAAGCACATCCTGTGTCTGAACAGCTGTCTGAAGGACTACAGATTGTGGGCAAACATTGAGTTCAACTGTGAAGTTAGTATAATACAGACAGTATCAACATACACCAAAGATTGCTGCCACAGCCATGACAACATCCGCAATGAAACAAAACATGGGGGGATTTGTTATATTATGAAAACAAATGCACAAACCAAGGACAATGTAGACATCACACCCTATAATCAGAGCAATAGGTATGTGACCTGTTCCTGGATTAGGTGGTATGTGGAATGTCCACCAGCATATGGCCCCAGAGCTGACTACTCCCTTGTTTGTAACACAGCTAGTGAGTATGTAGTAAACATCCACATCACAGGCCATAATACCTCCACAGTTCACAGCCTTCATCACACCAGTAACTGAGTACAATGCACCCTTCTTCATGTACCTCCCCACACATCTTCCAGTGATGTGCAACTGAAATGTACCACATTTGCCACAGTGGGCTGTTACACATCTTATTGGCCATACCTAGGTATTCTTTTTGTTGCATAAGCATTACTATCTGATGGTGCAGAACCCCCATCGAGTTGTTACACCAGATGCATGTGTGATACATGTTCTAGTGATGCACATAGCACTTACATAGCTGTTTGGCAACATTGATCACATGGGTAACACTCACAACAGTGTGGATTGTGATATGTATATATATATATATATATATATATATATATATGTATATATATATATATATATATATATATATATATATATATATATATATATATATATATATATACACACGTATCTCCTCCTTGGACTCTGTGTCTTTGTGCTACTCCCTACAATTTCCAAAGCTAAACCTTTTCACTCTTTTCTTGATACTCCTCTGATTCCACTTTTCTGTTTGTAAATTGCACGCCTCAAAATGATGTAAAGTTCGCACACTGTACCTCTCTTTTTTGTGACTAGTTTGTATTCTGTTTATGTTCCACTGTTAGTAGTATTTGTTACATTTTGTTGTATGCCACAGTGAGCCTGTTACATTGTTAATCAAAATGTATAAAAAGAAATATATAAAAACAAATATCTAAGTCATACATGGCCTTTATGCCAGTTCTGATAATAAATGAAAAATTGCTATTACATCACACTTCCTAAAAATAAAAATCTAAATAGTAATATTATAAACTATATAATAAAAACATTACTCTTCCTATCAGGTGACATAAGCACAAACCGAAAACCTCAGATCATAACAAACAATCTAAAGAAAAAATAAATGATTAAAAGTATTGACTTAAATTGCAGGAGTATTTGTAGCAAAATACCTGAACTGCAGGTATCGATCATAAAGGTAAAGTTTTAGCATACAAGCACTATCAGAAACATAAACATAGGCGTGGCCAAGGATGAACACAGGATAGCAGCAGATTTCTAAAGCTCCACCAATTTCATTACATTGACAGGAATTAATTACTTAAAAAATTAATTTTTGAAGTAATTTTCTTTCTAAATATGTTTGTTTTATATAGTTCTTGAACTATATCTAAAAAAGAAAGGAAATCTTAATAATATTCCTGTCAGAAATTACTTTGGAAATTTTCCTGTCAGTTTATCAGTCTGAAATGAGTTCCAGTAAGACAAATTCTCAAGACTCCAGCATCAAGAAAGAACTTCAGTCTCTGATAATTATAGTCCAGCAACTTACTGCTAAGATGGATAAAATGGATACTAAAATAGACACTTTCATAGAAAAACTACAAAACAAATAGACTTGTTACATATGGACCTGCAACAACAGAAGATCCAGATGACAGGCATAGAAGAAGCTGTGAATGACATGGAAAATAGAATACAAGAAGAGGAAATCAACATTGAGTTTCTGCTGAAACAAAATACACATTTACAAACAAAGCTGGATGACCTGGAAAATAGATCTAGGCGCAATAACATTAGGATTTTTGGACTGCCAGAAAATATTGAAGGTAACAATATTACTTCTTTTTTAACAACATGGCTCCCTAAAACTTTAGATTTACCA